>NW_028243013.1:0-32227 GCF_964263255.1 Lissotriton vulgaris
TTGGAGGCATTTAATGTTCGAGCAAAAACGGCTGATTTTCGACAAAAAGAGATAACACCCCCCCCCCATTACGTCATGCTTCCAGAAATGTGGAAAATGGTCCGTTTTCAAATGTTTTATTTTTGAACGTCAGTTCACATTTGTAGGTGGATCATCAGTGTTAGAGCTAAAATTAGCATGTTTAAAGTGATTTTCATGCTTCCAGGGGCTCGGAAGTTAATTAAATACCATTTGGAGGCATTAATGTTCGAGCAAAAACGGCTGATTTTCGACAAAAGAGATAACACCCCCCCATTACGTCATGCTTCAGAAATGTGGAAAATGGTCCGTTTTCAAATGTTTTATTTTTGAACGTCAGTTCACATTTGTAGGTGGATCATCAGTGTTAGAGCTAAAATTAGCATGTTTAAAGTGATTTTCATGCTTCCAGGGGCTCGGGAAGTTAATTAAATACCATTTGGAGGCATTTAATGTTCGAGCAAAAACGGCTGATTTTCGACAAAAGAGATAACACCCCCCCATTACGTCATGCTTCAGAAATGTGGAAAATGGTCCGTTTTCAAATGTTTTATTTTTGAACGTCAGTTCACATTTGTAGGTGGATCATCAGTGTTAGAGCTAAAATTAGCATGTTTAAAGTGATTTTCATGCTTCCAGGGGCTCGGGAAGTTAATTAAATACCATTTGGAGGCATTTAATGTTCGAGCAAAAACGGCTGATTTCGACAAAAGAGATAACACCCCCCCATTACGTCATGCTTCAGAAATGTGGAAAATGGTCCGTTTTCAAATGTTTTATTTTTGAACGTCAGTTCACATTTGTAGGTGGATCATCAGTGTTAGAGCTAAAATTAGCATGTTTAAAGTGATTTTCATGCTTCCAGGGGCTCGGGAAGTTAATTAAATACCATTTGGAGGCATTTAATGTTCGAGCAAAAACGGCTGATTTTCGACAAAAGAGATAACACCCCGTCATGCTTCAGAAATGTGGAAAATGGTCCGTTTTCAAATGTTTTATTTTGAACGTCAGTTCACATTTGTAGGTGGATCATCAGTGTTAGAGCTAAAATTAGCATGTTTAAAGTGATTTTCATGCTTCCAGGGCTCGGGAAGTTAATTAAATACATTTGGAGGCATTTAATGTTCGAGCAAAAACGGCTGATTTTCGACAAAAGAGATAACACCCCCCCATTACGTCATGCTTCAGAAATGTGGAAAATGGTCCGTTTTCAAATGTTTTATTTTTGAACGTCAGTTCACATTTGTAGGTGGATCATCAGTGTTAGAGCTAAAATTAGCATGTTTAAAGTGATTTTCATGCTTCCAGGGGCCCAAAACACAAGATTTATGGAATGGTTAAAAGTGCATGAAAATGGCCAATTTACTCACTCTGAGTTCTCAAAAAGGGTTTCTTCACCCCGGGAAGTTAATTAAATACCATTTGGAGGCATTTAATGTTCGAGCAAAAACGGCTGATTTTCGACAAAAGAGATAACACCCCCCCATTACGTCATGCTTCAGAAATGTGGAAAATGGTCCGTTTTCAAATGTTTTATTTTTGAACGTCAGTTCACATTTGTAGGTGGATCATCAGTGTTAGAGCTAAAATTAGCATGTTTAAAGTGATTTTCATGCTTCCAGGGGCTCGGGAAGTTAATTAAATACCATTTGGAGGCATTTAATGTTCGAGCAAAAACGGCTGATTTTCGACAAAAGAGATAACACCCCCCCATTACGTCATGCTTCAGAAATGTGGAAAATGGTCCGTTTTCAAATGTTTTATTTTTGAACGTCAGTTCACATTTGTAGGTGGATCATCAGTGTTAGAGCTAAAATTAGCATGTTTAAAGTGATTTTCATGCTTCCAGGGGCTCGGGAAGTTAATTAAATACCATTTGGAGGCATTTAATGTTCGAGCAAAAACGGCTGATTTTCGACAAAAGAGATAACACCCCCCCATTACGTCATGCTTCAGAAATGTGGAAAATGGTCCGTTTTCAAATGTTTTATTTTTGAACGTCAGTTCACATTTGTAGGTGGATCATCAGTGTTAGAGCTAAAATTAGCATGTTTAAAGTGATTTTCATGCTTCCAGGGGCCCAAAACACAAGATTTATGGAATGGTTAAAAGTGCATGAAAATGGCCAATTTACTCACTCTGAGTTCTCAAAAAGGGTTTCTTCACCCCGGGAAGTTAATTAAATACCATTTGGAGGCATTTAATGTTCGAGCAAAAACGGCTGATTTTCGACAAAAGAGATAACACCCCCCCATTACGTCATGCTTCAGAAATGTGGAAAATGGTCCGTTTTCAAATGTTTTATTTTTGAACGTCAGTTCACATTTGTAGGTGGATCATCAGTGTTAGAGCTAAAATTAGCATGTTTAAAGTGATTTTCATGCTTCCAGGGGCTCGGGAAGTTAATTAAATACCATTTGGAGGCATTTAATGTTCGAGCAAAAACGGCTGATTTTCGACAAAAGAGATAACACCCCCCCATTACGTCATGCTTCAGAAATGTGGAAAATGGTCCGTTTCAAATGTTTTATTTTTGAACGTCAGTTCACATTTGTAGGTGGATCATCAGTGTTAGAGCTAAAATTAGCATGTTTAAAGTGATTTTCATGCTTCCAGGGGCTCGGGAAGTTAATTAAATACCATTTGGAGGCATTTAATGTTCGAGCAAAAACGGCTGATTTTCGACAAAAGAGATAACACCCCCCCATTACGTCATGCTTCAGAAATGTGGAAAATGGTCCGTTTTCAAATGTTTTATTTTTGAACGTCAGTTCACATTTGTAGGTGGATCATCAGTGTTAGAGCTAAAATTAGCATGTTTAAAGTGATTTTCATGCTTCCAGGGGCTCGGGAAGTGAAATAAATACCATTTGGAGGCATTTAATGTTCGAGCAAAAACGGCTGATTTTCGACAAAAGAGATAACACCCCCCCATTACGTCATGCTTCAGAAATGTGGAAAATGGTCCGTTTTCAAATGTTTTATTTTTGAACGTCAGTTCACATTTGTAGGTGGATCATCAGTGTTAGAGCTAAAATTAGCATGTTTAAAGTGATTTTCATGCTTCCAGGGGCTCGGGAAGTTAATTAAATACCATTTGGAGGCATTTAATGTTCGAGCAAAAACGGCTGATTTTCGACAAAAGCGATAACACCCCCCATTACGTCATGCTTCAGAAATGTGGAAAATGGTCCGTTTTCAAATGTTTTATTTTTGAACGTCAGTTCACATTTGTAGGTGGATCATCAGTGTTAGAGCTAAAATTAGCATGTTTAAAGTGATTTTCATGCTTCCAGGGGCTCGGGAAGTTAATTAAATACCATTTGGAGGCATTTAATGTTCGAGCAAAAACGGCTGATTTTCGACAAAAGAGATAACACCCCCCCATTACGTCATGCTTCAGAAATGTGGAAAATGGTCCGTTTTCAAATGTTTTATTTTTGAACGTCAGTTCACATTTGTAGGTGGATCATCAGTGTTAGAGCTAAAATTAGCATGTTTAAAGTGATTTTCATGCTTCCAGGGGCCCAAAACACAAGATTTATGGAATGGTTAAAAGTGCATGAAAATGGCCAATTTACTCACTCTGAGTTCTCAAAAAGGGTTTCTTCACCCCGGGAAGTTAATTAAATACCATTTGGAGGCATTTAATGTTCGAGCAAAAACGGCTGATTTTCGACAAAAGAGATAACACCCCCCCATTACGTCATGCTTCAGAAATGTGGAAAATGGTCCGTTTTCAAATGTTTTATTTTTGAACGTCAGTTCACATTTGTAGGTGGATCATCAGTGTTAGAGCTAAAATTAGCATGTTTAAAGTGATTTTCATGCTTCCAGGGGCTCGGGAAGTGAAATAAATACCATTTGGAGGCATTTAATGTTCGAGCAAAAACGGCTGATTTTCGACAAAAGAGATAACACCCCCCCATTACGTCATGCTTCAGAAATGTGGAAAATGGTCCGTTTTCAAATGTTTTATTTTTGAACGTCAGTTCACATTTGTAGGTGGATCATCAGTGTTAGAGCTAAAATTAGCATGTTTAAAGTGATTTTCATGCTTCCAGGGGCTCGGGAAGTTAATTAAATACCATTTGGAGGCATTTAATGTTCGAGCAAAAACGGCTGATTTTCGACAAAAGAGATAACACCCCCCCATTACGTCATGCTTCAGAAATGTGGAAAATGGTCCGTTTTCAAATGTTTTATTTTTGAACGTCAGTTCACATTTGTAGGTGGATCATCAGTGTTAGAGCTAAAATTAGCATGTTTAAAGTGATTTTCATGCTTCCAGGGGCTCGGGAAGTTAATTAAATACCATTTGGAGGCATTTAATGTTCGAGCAAAAACGGCTGATTTTCGACAAAAGAGATAACACCCCCCCATTACGTCATGCTTCAGAAATGTGGAAAATGGTCCGTTTTCAAATGTTTTATTTTTGAACGTCAGTTCACATTTGTAGGTGGATCATCAGTGTTAGAGCTAAAATTAGCATGTTTAAAGTGATTTTCATGCTTCCAGGGGCCCAAAACACAAGATTTATGGAATGGTTAAAAGTGCATGAAAATGGCCAATTTACTCACTCTGAGTTCTCAAAAAGGGTTTCTTCACCCCGGGAAGTTAATTAAATACCATTTGGAGGCATTTAATGTTCGAGCAAAAACGGCTGATTTTCGACAAAAGAGATAACACCCCCCCATTACGTCATGCTTCAGAAATGTGGAAAATGGTCCGTTTTCAAATGTTTTATTTTTGAACGTCAGTTCACATTTGTAGGTGGATCATCAGTGTTAGAGCTAAAATTAGCATGTTTAAAGTGATTTTCATGCTTCCAGGGGCTCGGGAAGTTAATTAAATACCATTTGGAGGCATTAATGTTCGAGCAAAAACGGCTGATTTTCGACAAAAGAGATAACACCCCCCCATTACGTCATGCTTCAGAAATGTGGAAAATGGTCCGTTTTCAAATGTTTTATTTTTGAACGTCAGTTCACATTTGTAGGTGGATCATCAGTGTTAGAGCTAAAATTAGCATGTTTAAAGTGATTTTCATGCTTCCAGGGGCTCGGGAAGTTAATTAAATACCATTTGGAGGCATTTAATGTTCGAGCAAAAACGGCTGATTTTCGACAAAAGAGATAACACCCCCCCATTACGTCATGCTTCAGAAATGTGGAAAATGGTCCGTTTTCAAATGTTTTATTTTTGAACGTCAGTTCACATTTGTAGGTGGATCATCAGTGTTAGAGCTAAAATTAGCATGTTTAAAGTGATTTTCATGCTTCCAGGGGCTCGGGAAGTTAATTAAATACCATTTGGAGGCATTTAATGTTCGAGCAAAAACGGCTGATTTTCGACAAAAGAGATAACACCCCCCCATTACGTCATGCTTCAGAAATGTGGAAAATGGTCCGTTTTCAAATGTTTTATTTTTGAACGTCAGTTCACATTTGTAGGTGGATCATCAGTGTTAGAGCTAAAATTAGCATGTTTAAAGTGATTTTCATGCTTCCAGGGGCCCAAAACACAAGATTTATGGAATGGTTAAAAGTGCATGAAAATGGCCAATTTACTCACTCTGAGTTCTCAAAAAGGGTTTCTTCACCCCGGGAAGTTAATTAAATACCATTTGGAGGCATTTAATGTTCGAGCAAAAACGGCTGATTTTCGACAAAAGAGATAACACCCCCCCATTACGTCATGCTTCAGAAATGTGGAAAATGTGGAAAATGTCCGTTTTCAAATGTTTTATTTTTGAACGTCAGTTCACATTTGTAGGTGGATCATCAGTGTTAGAGCTAAAATTAGCATGTTTAAAGTGATTTTCATGCTTCCAGGGGCTCGGGAAGTTAATTAAATACCATTTGGAGGCATTTAATGTTCGAGCAAAAACGGCTGATTTTCGACAAAAGAGATAACACCCCCCCATTACGTCATGCTTCAGAAATGTGGAAAATGGTCCGTTTTCAAATGTTTTATTTTTGAACGTCAGTTCACATTTGTAGGTGGATCATCAGTGTTAGAGCTAAAATTAGCATGTTTAAAGTGATTTTCATGCTTCCAGGGGCTCGGGAAGTTAATTAAATACCATTTGGAGGCATTTAATGTTCGAGCAAAAACGGCTGATTTTCGACAAAAGAGATAACACCCCCCCATTACGTCATGCTTCAGAAATGTGGAAAATGGTCCGTTTTCAAATGTTTTATTTTTGAACGTCAGTTCACATTTGTAGGTGGATCATCAGTGTTAGAGCTAAAATTAGCATGTTTAAAGTGATTTTCATGCTTCCAGGGGCTCGGGAAGTTAATTAAATACCATTTGGAGGCATTTAATGTTCGAGCAAAAACGGCTGATTTTCGACAAAAGAGATAACACCCCCCCATTACGTCATGCTTCAGAAATGTGGAAAATGGTCCGTTTTCAAATGTTTTATTTTTGAACGTCAGTTCACATTTGTAGGTGGATCATCAGTGTTAGAGCTAAAATTAGCATGTTTAAAGTGATTTTCATGCTTCCAGGGGCTCGGGAAGTTAATTAAATACCATGGAGGCATTTAATGTTCGAGCCAAAACGGCTGATTTTCGACAAAAGAGATAACACCCCCCCATTACGTCATGCTTCAGAAATGTGGAAAATGGTCCGTTTTCAAATGTTTTATTTTTGAACGTCAGTTCACATTTGTAGGTGGGATCATCAGTGTTAGAGCTAAAATTAGCATGTTTAAAGTGATTTTCATGCTTCCAGGGCTCGGGAAGTTAATTAAATACCATTTGGAGGCATTTAATGTTCGAGCAAAAACGGCTGATTTTCGACAAAAGAGATAACACCCCCCCATTACGTCATGCTTCAGAAATGTGGAAAATGGTCCGTTTTTCAAATGTTTTATTTTTGAACGTCAGTTCACATTTGTAGGTGGATCATCAGTGTTAGAGCTAAATTAGCATGTTTAAAGTGATTTTCATGCTTCCAGGGGCCCAAAACACAAGATTTATGGAATGGTTAAAAGTGCATGAAAATGGCCAATTTACTCACTCTGAGTTCTCAAAAGGGTTTCTTCACCCCGGGAAGTTAATTAAATACCATTTGGAGGCATTTAATGTTCGAGCAAAAACGGCTGATTTTCGACAAAAGAGATAACACCCCCCCATTACGTCATGCTTCAGAAATGTGGAAAATGGTCCGTTTTCAAATGTTTTATTTTTGAACGTCAGTTCACATTTGTAGGTGGATCATCAGTGTTAGAGCTAAAATTAGCATGTTTAAAGTGATTTTCATGCTTCCAGGGGCTCGGGAAGTTAATTAAATACCATTTGGAGGCATTTAATGTTCGAGCAAAAACGGCTGATTTTCGACAAAAGAGATAACACCCCCCCATTACGTCATGCTTCAGAAATGTGGAAATGGTCCGTTTTCAAATGTTTTATTTTTGAACGTCAGTTCACATTTGTAGGTGGATCATCAGTGTTAGAGCTAAAATTAGCATGTTTAAAGTGATTTTCATGCTTCCAGGGGCTCGGGAAGTTAATTAAATACCATTTGGGAGGCATTTAATGTTCGAGCAAAAACGGCTGATTTTCGACAAAAGAGATAACACCCCCCCATTACGTCATGCTTCAGAAATGTGGAAAATGGTCCGTTTTCAAATGTTTTATTTTTGAACGTCAGTTCACATTTGTAGGTGGATCATCAGTGTTAGAGCTAAAATTAGCATGTTTAAAGTGATTTTCATGCTTCCAGGGGCCCAAAACACAAGATTTATGGAATGGTTAAAAGTGCATGAAAATGGCCAATTTACTCACTCTGAGTTCTCAAAAAGGGTTTCTTCACCCCGGGAAGTTAATTAAATACCATTTGGAGGCATTTAATGTTCGAGCAAAAACGGCTGATTTTCGACAAAAGAGATAACACCCCCCCATTACGTCATGCTTCAGAAATGTGGAAAATGGTCCGTTTTCAAATGTTTTATTTTTGAACGTCAGTTCACATTTGTAGGTGGATCATCAGTGTTAGAGCTAAAATTAGCATGTTTAAAGTGATTTTCATGCTTCCAGGGGCCCAAAACACAAGATTTATGGAATGGGTTAAAAGTGCATGAAAATGGCCAATTTACTCACTCTGAGTTCTCAAAAAGGGTTTCTTCACCCCGGGAAGTTAATTAAATACCATTTGGAGGCATTTAATGTTCGAGCAAAAACGGCTGATTTTCGACAAAAGAGATAACACCCCCCCATTACGTCATGCTTCAGAAATGTGGAAAATGGTCCGTTTTCAAATGTTTTATTTTTGAACGTCAGTTCACATTTGTAGGTGGATCATCAGTGTTAGAGCTAAAATTAGCATGTTTAAAGTGATTTTTCATGCTTCCAGGGGCTCGGGAAGGTTAATTAAATACCATTTGGAGGCATTTAATGTTCGAGCAAAAAACGGCTGATTTTCGACAAAAGAGATAACACCCCCCCATTACGTCATGCTTCAAAAATGTGGAAAATGGTCCGTTTTCAAATGTTTTATTTTTGAACGTCAGTTCACATTTGTAGGTGGATCATCAGTGTTAGAGCTAAAATTAGCATGTTTAAAGTGATTTTCATGCTTCCAGGGGCCCAAAACACAAGATTTATGGAATGGTTAAAAGTGCATGAAAATGGCCAATTTACTCACTCTGAGTTCTCAAAAAGGGTTTCTTCACCCCGGGAAGTTAATTAAATACCATTTGGAGGCATTTAATGTTCGAGCAAAAACGGCTGATTTTCGACAAAAGAGATAACACCCCCCTATTACGTCATGCTTCAGAAATGTGGAAAATGGTCCGTTTTCAAATGTTTTATTTTTGAACGTCAGTTCACATTTGTAGGTGGATCATCAGTGTTAGAGCTAAAATTAGCATGTTTAAAGTGATTTTCATGCTTCCAGGGGCTCGGGAAGTTAATTAAATACCATTTGGAGGCATTTAATGTTCGAGCAAAAACGGCTGATTTTCGACAAAAGAGATAACACCCCCCCATTACGTCATGCTTCAGAAATGTGGAAAATGGTCCGTTTTCAAATGTTTTATTTTTGAACGTCAGTTCACATTTGTAGGTGGATCATCAGTGTTAGAGCTAAAATTAGCATGTTTAAAGTGATTTTTCATGCTTCCAGGGGCTCGGGAAGTTAATTAAATACCATTTGGAGGCATTTAATGTTCGAGCAAAAACGGCTGATTTTCGACAAAAGAGATAACACCCCCCCATTACGTCATGCTTCAGAAATGTGGAAAATGGTCCGTTTTCAAATGTTTTATTTTTTGAACGTCAGTTCACATTTGTAGGTGGATCATCAGTGTTAGAGCTAAAATTAGCATGTTTAAAGTGATTTTCATGCTTCCAGGGGCTCGGGAAGTTAATTAAATACCATTTGGAGGCATTTAATGTTCGAGCAAAAACGGCTGATTTTCGACAAAAGAGATAACACCCCCCCATTACGTCATGCTTCAGACATGTGGAAAATGGTCCGTTTTCAAATGTTTTATTTTGAACGTCAGTTCACATTTGTAGGTGGATCATCAGTGTTAGAGCTAAAATTAGCATGTTTAAAGTGATTTTCATGCTTCCAGGGGCCCAAAACACAAGATTTATGGAATGGTTAAAAGTGCATGAAATGGCCAATTTACTCACTCTGAGTTCTCAAAAAGGGTTTCTTCACCCCGGGAAGTTAATTAAATACCATTTGGAGGCATTTAATGTTCGAGCAAAAACGGCTGATTTTCGACAAAAGAGATAACACCCCCCCATTACGTCATGCTTCAGAAATGTGGAAAATGGTCCGTTTTCAAATGTTTTATTTTTTGAACGTCAGTTCACATTTGTAGGTGGATCATCAGTGTTAGAGCTAAAATTAGCATGTTTAAAGTGATTTTCATGCTTCCAGGGGCTCGGGAAGTTAATTAAATACCATTTGGAGGCATTTAATGTTCGAGCAAAAACGGCTGATTTTCGACAAAAGAGATAACACCCCCCCATTACGTCATGCTTCAGAAATGTGGAAAATGGTCCGTTTTCAAATGTTTTATTTTTGAACGTCAGTTCACATTTGTAGGTGGATCATCAGTGTTAGAGCTAAAATTAGCATGGTTTAAAGTTGATTTTCATGCTTCCAGGGGCTCGGGAAGTTAATTAAATACATTTGGAGGCATTTAATGTTCAGCAAAAACGGCTGATTTTCGACAAAAGAGATAACACCCCCCCATTACGTCATGCTTCAGAAATGTGGAAAATGGTCGTTTTCAAATGTTTTATTTTTGAACGTCAGTTCACATTTGTAGGTGGATCATCAGTGTTAGAGCTAAAATTAGCATGTTTAAAGTGATTTTCATGCTTCCAGGGGCCCAAAACACAAGATTTATGGAATGGTTAAAAGTGCATGAAAATGGCCAATTTACTCACTCTGAGTTCTCAAAAAGGGTTTCTTCACCCCGGGAAGTTAATTAAATACCATTTGGAGGCATTTAATGTTCGAGCAAAAACGGCTGATTTTCGACAAAAGAGATAACACCCCCCATTACGTCATGCTTCAGAAATGTGGAAATGGTCCGTTTTCAAATGTTTTATTTTTGAACGTCAGTTCACATTTGTAGGTGGATCATCAGTGTTAGAGCTAAAATTAGCATGTTTAAAGTGATTTTCATGCTTCCAGGGGCCCAAAACACAAGATTTATGGAATGGTTAAAAGTGCATGAAAATGGCCAATTTACTCACTCTGAGTTCTCAAAAAGGGTTTCTTCACCCCGGGAAGTTAATTAAATACCATTTGGAGGCATTTAATGTTCGAGCAAAAACGGCTGATTTTCGACAAAAGAGATAACACCCCCCCATTACGTCATGCTTCAGAAATGTGGAAAATGGTCCGTTTTCAAATGTTTTATTTTTGAACGTCAGTTCACATTTGTAGGTGGATCATCAGTGTTAGAGCTAAAATTAGCATGTTTAAAGTGATTTTCATGCTTCCAGGGGCTCGGGAAGTTAATTAAATACCATTTGGAGGCATTTAATGTTCGAGCAAAAACGGCTGATTTTCGACAAAAGAGATAACACCCCCCCATTACGTCATGCTTCAAAAATGTGGAAAATGGTCCGTTTTCAAATGTTTTATTTTTGAACGTCAGTTCACATTTGTAGGTGGATCATCAGTGTTAGAGCTAAAATTAGCATGTTTAAAGTGATTTTCATGCTTCCAGGGGCCCAAAACACAAGATTTATGGAATGGTTAAAAGTGCATGAAAATGGCCAATTTACTCACTCTGAGTTCTCAAAAAGGGTTTCTTCACCCCGGGAAGTTAATTAAATACCATTTGGAGGCATTTAATGTTCGAGCAAAAACGGCTGATTTTCGACAAAAGAGATAACACCCCCCTATTACGTCATGCTTCAGAAATGTGGAAAATGGTCCGTTTTCAAATGTTTTATTTTTGAACGTCAGTTCACATTTGTAGGTGGATCATCAGTGTTAGAGCTAAAATTAGCATGTTTAAAGTGATTTTCATGCTTCCAGGGGCTCGGGAAGTTAATTAAATACCATTTGGAGGCATTTAATGTTCGAGCAAAAACGGCTGATTTTCGACAAAAGAGATAACACCCCCCCATTACGTCATGCTTCAGAAATGTGGAAAATGGTCCGTTTTCAAATGTTTTATTTTTGAACGTCAGTTCACATTTGTAGGTGGATCATCAGTGTTAGAGCTAAAATTAGCATGTTTAAAGTGATTTTCATGCTTCCAGGGGCTCGGGAAGTTAATTAAATACCATTTGGAGGCATTTAATGTTCGAGCAAAAACGGCTGATTTTCGACAAAAGAGATAACACCCCCCCATTACGTCATGCTTCAGAAATGTGGAAAATGGTCCGTTTTCAAATGTTTTATTTTTGAACGTCAGTTCACATTTGTAGGTGGATCATCAGTGTTAGAGCTAAAATTAGCATGTTTAAAGTGATTTTCATGCTTCCAGGGGCTCGGGAAGTTAATTAAATACCATTTGGAGGCATTTAATGTTCGAGCAAAAACGGCTGATTTTCGACAAAAGAGATAACACCCCCCCATTACGTCATGCTTCAGAAATGTGGAAAATGGTCCGTTTTCAAATGTTTTATTTTTGAACGTCAGTTCACATTTGTAGGTGGATCATCAGTGTTAGAGCTAAAATTAGCATGTTTAAAGTGATTTTCATGCTTCCAGGGGCCCAAAACACAAGATTTATGGAATGGTTAAAAGTGCATGAAAATGGCCAATTTACTCACTCTGAGTTCTCAAAAAGGGTTTCTTCACCCCGGGAAGTTAATTAAATACCATTTGGAGGCATTTAATGTTCGAGCAAAAACGGCTGATTTTCGACAAAAGAGATAACACCCCCCCATTACGTCATGCTTCAGAAATGTGGAAAATGGTCCGTTTTCAAATGTTTTATTTTTGAACGTCAGTTCACATTTGTAGGTGGATCATCAGTGTTAGAGCTAAAATTAGCATGTTTAAAGTGATTTTCATGCTTCCAGGGGCTCGGGAAGTTAATTAAATACCATTTGGAGGCATTTAATGTTCGAGCAAAAACGGCTGATTTTCGACAAAAGAGATAACACCCCCCCATTACGTCATGCTTCAGAAATGTGGAAAATGGTCCGTTTTCAAATGTTTTATTTTTGAACGTCAGTTCACATTTGTAGGTGGATCATCAGTGTTAGAGCTAAAATTAGCATGTTTAAAGTGATTTTCATGCTTCCAGGGGCTCGGGAAGTTAATTAAATACCATTTGGAGGCATTTAATGTTCGAGCAAAAACGGCTGATTTTCGACAAAAGAGATAACACCCCCCCATTACGTCATGCTTCAGAAATGTGGAAAATGGTCCGTTTTCAAATGTTTTATTTTTGAACGTCAGTTCACATTTGTAGGTGGATCATCAGTGTTAGAGCTAAAATTAGCATGTTTAAAGTGATTTTCATGCTTCCAGGGGCCCAAAACACAAGATTTATGTAATGGTTAAAAGTGCATGAAAATGGCCAATTTACTCACTCTGAGTTCTCAAAAAGGGTTTCTTCACCCCGGGAAGTTAATTAAATACCATTTGGAGGCATTTAATGTTCGAGCAAAAACGGCTGATTTTCGACAAAAGAGATAACACCCCCCCATTACGTCATGCTTCAGAAATGTGGAAAATGGTCCGTTTTCAAATGTTTTATTTTTGAACGTCAGTTCACATTTGTAGGTGGATCATCAGTGTTAGAGCTAAAATTAGCATGTTTAAAGTGATTTTCATGCTTCCAGGGGCCCAAAACACAAGATTTATGGAATGGTTAAAAGTGCATGAAAATGGCCAATTTACTCACTCTGAGTTCTCAAAAAGGGTTTCTTCACCCCGGGAAGTTAATTAAATACCATTTGGAGGCATTTAATGTTCGAGCAAAAACGGCTGATTTTCGACAAAAGAGATAACACCCCCCCATTACGTCATGCTTCAGAAATGTGGAAAATGGTCCGTTTTCAAATGTTTTATTTTTGAACGTCAGTTCACATTTGTAGGTGGATCATCAGTGTTAGAGCTCAAATTAGCATGTTTAAAGTGATTTTCATGCTTCCAGGGGCTCGGGAAGTTAATTAAATACCATTTGGAGGCATTTAATGTTCGAGCAAAAACGGCTGATTTTCGACAAAAGAGATAACACCCCCCCATTACATCATGCTTCAGAAATGTGGAAAATGGTCCGTTTTCAAATGTTTTATTTTTGAACGTCAGTTCACATTTGTAGGTGGATCATCAGTGTTAGAGCTAAAATTAGCATGTTTAAAGTGATTTTCATGCTTCCAGGGGCTCGGGAAGTTAATTAAATACCATTTGGAGGCATTTAATGTTCGAGCAAAAACGGCTGATTTTCGACAAAAGAGATAACACCCCCCCATTACGTCATGCTTCAGAAATGTGGAAAATGGTCCGTTTTCAAATGTTTTATTTTTGAACGTCAGTTCACATTTGTAGGTGGATCATCAGTGTTAGAGCTAAAATTAGCATGTTTAAAGTGATTTTCATGCTTCCAGGGGCCCAAAACACAAGATTTATGGAATGGTTAAAAGTGCATGAAAATGGCCAATTTACTCACTCTGAGTTCTCAAAAAGGGTTTCTTCACCCCGGGAAGTTAATTAAATACCATTTGGAGGCATTTAATGTTCGAGCAAAAACGGCTGATTTTCGACAAAAGAGATAACACCCCCCATTACGTCATGCTTCAGAAATGTGGAAAATGGTCCGTTTTCAAATGTTTTATTTTTGAACGTCAGTTCACATTTGTAGGTGGATCATCAGTGTTAGAGCTAAAATTAGCATGTTTAAAGTGATTTTCATGCTTCCAGGGGCCCAAAACACAAGATTTATGGAATGGTTAAAAGTGCATGAAAATGGCCAATTTACTCACTCTGAGTTCTCAAAAAGGGTTTCTTCACCCCGGGAAGTTAATTAAATACCATTTGGAGGCATTTAATGTTCGAGCAAAAACGGCTGATTTTCGACAAAAGAGATAACACCCCCCCATTACGTCATGCTTCAGAAATGTGGAAAATGGTCCGTTTTCAAATGTTTTATTTTTGAACGTCAGTTCACATTTGTAGGTGGATCATCAGTGTTAGAGCTAAAATTAGCATGTTTAAAGTGATTTTCATGCTTCCAGGGGCTCGGGAAGTTAATTAAATACCATTTGGAGGCATTTAATGTTCGAGCAAAAACGGCTGATTTTCGACAAAAGAGATAACACCCCCCCATTACGTCATGCTTCAGAAATGTGGAAAATGGTCCGTTTTCAAATGTTTTATTTTTGAACGTCAGTTCACATTTGTAGGTGGATCATCAGTGTTAGAGCTAAAATTAGCATGTTTAAAGTGATTTTCATGCTTCCAGGGGCTCGGGAAGTTAATTAAATACCATTTGGAGGCATTTAATGTTCGAGCAAAAACGGCTGATTTTCGACAAAAGAGATAACACCCCCCCATTACGTCATGCTTCAGAAATGTGGAAAATGGTCCGTTTTCAAATGTTTTATTTTTGAACGTCAGTTCACATTTGTAGGTGGATCATCAGTGTTAGAGCTAAAATTAGCATGTTTAAAGTGATTTTCATGCTTCCAGGGGCCCAAAACACAAGATTTATGGAATGGTTAAAAGTGCATGAAAATGGCCAATTTACTCACTCTGAGTTCTCAAAAAGGGTTTCTTCACCCCGGGAAGTTAATTAAATACCATTTGGAGGCATTTAATGTTCGAGCAAAAACGGCTGATTTTCGACAAAAGAGATAACACCCCCCCATTACGTCATGCTTCAGAAATGTGGAAAATGGTCCGTTTTCAAATGTTTTATTTTTGAACGTCAGTTCACATTTGTAGGTGGATCATCAGTGTTAGAGCTAAAATTAGCATGTTTAAAGTGATTTTCATGTTTCCAGGGGCCCAAAACACAAGATTTATGGAATGGTTAAAAGTGCATGAAAATGGCCAATTTACTCACTCCGAGTTCTCAAAAAGGGTTTCTTCACCCCGGGAAGTTAATTAAATACCATTTGAAGGCATTTAATGTTCGAGCAAAAACGGCTGATTTTCGACAAAAGAGATAACACCCCCCCATTACGTCATGCTTCAGAAATGTGGAAAATGGTCCGTTTTCAAATGTTTTATTTTTGAACGTCAGTTCACATTTGTAGGTGGATCATCAGTGTTAGAGCTAAAATTAGCATGTTTAAAGTGATTTTCATGCTTCCAGGGGCCCAAAACACAAGATTTATGGAATGGTTAAAAGTGCATGAAAATGGCCAATTTACTCACTCTGAGTTCTCAAAAAGGGTTTCTTCACCCCGGGAAGTTAATTAAATACCATTTGGAGGCATTTAATGTTCGAGCAAAAATGGCTGATTTTCGACAAAAGAGATAACACCCCCCATTACGTCATGCTTCAGAAATGTGGAAAATGGTCCGTTTTCAAATGTTTTATTTTTGAACGTCAGTTCACATTTGTAGGTGGATCATCAGTGTTAGAGCTAAAATTAGCATGTTTAAAGTGATTTTCATGCTTCCAGGGGCCCAAAACACAAGATTTATGGAATGGTTAAAAGTGCATGAAAATGGCCAATTTACTCACTCTGAGTTCTCAAAAAGGGTTTCTTCACCCCGGGAAGTTAATTAAATACCATTTGGAGGCATTTAATGTTCGAGCAAAAACGGCTGATTTTCGACAAAAGAGATAACACCCCCCCATTACGTCATGCTTCAGAAATGTGGAAAATGGTCCGTTTTCAAATGTTTTATTTTTGAACGTCAGTTCACATTTGTAGGTGGATCATCAGTGTTAGAGCTAAAATTAGCATGTTTAAAGTGATTTTCATGCTTCCAGGGGCCCAAAACACAAGATTTATGGAATGGTTAAAAGTGCATGAAAATGGCCAATTTACTCACTCTGAGTTCTCAAAAAGGGTTTCTTCACCCCGGGAAGTTAATTAAATACCATTTGGAGGCATTTAATGTTCGAGCAAAAACGGCTGATTTTCGACAAAAGAGATAACACCCCCCCATTACGTCATGCTTCAGAAATGTGGAAAATGGTCCGTTTTCAAATGTTTTATTTTTGAACGTCAGTTCACATTTGTAGGTGGATCATCAGTGTTAGAGCTAAAATTAGCATGTTTAAAGTGATTTTCATGCTTCCAGGGGCTCGGGAAGTTAATTAAATACCATTTGGAGGCATTTAATGTTCGAGCAAAAACGGCTGATTTTCGACAAAAGAGATAACACCCCCCCATTACGTCATGCTTCAGAAATGTGGAAAATGGTCCGTTTTCAAATGTTTTATTTTTGAACGTCAGTTCACATTTGTAGGTGGATCATCAGTGTTAGAGCTAAAATTAGCATGTTTAAAGTGATTTTCATGCTTCCAGGGGCTCGGGAAGTTAATTAAATACCATTTGGAGGCATTTAATGTTCGAGCAAAAACGGCTGATTTTCGACAAAAGAGATAACACCCCCCCATTACGTCATGCTTCAGAAATGTGGAAAATGGTCCGTTTTCAAATGTTTTATTTTTGAACGTCAGTTCACATTTGTAGGTGGATCATCAGTGTTAGAGCTAAAATTAGCATGTTTAAAGTGATTTTCATGCTTCCAGGGGCCCAAAACACAAGATTTATGGAATGGTTAAAAGTGCATGAAAATGGCCAATTTACTCACTCTGAGTTCTCAAAAAGGGTTTCTTCACCCCGGGAAGTTAATTAAATACCATTTGGAGGCATTTAATGTTCGAGCAAAAACGGCTGATTTTCGACAAAAGAGATAACACCCCCCCATTACGTCATGCTTCAGAAATGTGGAAAATGGTCCGTTTTCAAATGTTTTATTTTTGAACGTCAGTTCACATTTGTAGGTGGATCATCAGTGTTAGAGCTAAAATTAGCATGTTTAAAGTGATTTTCATGCTTCCAGGGGCTCGGGAAGTTAATTAAATACCATTTGGAGGCATTTAATGTTCGAGCAAAAACGGCTGATTTTCGACAAAAGAGATAACACCCCCCCATTACGTCATGCTTCAGAAATGTGGAAAATGGTCCGTTTTCAAATGTTTTATTTTTGAACGTCAGTTCACATTTGTAGGTGGATCATCAGTGTTAGAGCTAAAATTAGCATGTTTAAAGTGATTTTCATGCTTCCAGGGGCCCAAAACACAAGATTTATGGAATGGTTAAAAGTGCATGAAAATGGCCAATTTACTCACTCTGAGTTCTCAAAAAGGGTTTCTTCACCCCGGGAAGTTAATTAAATACCATTTGGAGGCATTTAATGTTCGAGCAAAAACGGCTGATTTTCGACAAAAGAGATAACACCCCCCCATTACGTCATGCTTCAGAAATGTGGAAAATGGTCCGTTTTCAAATGTTTTATTTTTGAACGTCAGTTCACATTTGTAGGTGGATCATCAGTGTTAGAGCTAAAATTAGCATGTTTAAAGTGATTTTCATGCTTCCAGGGGCTCGGGAAGTTAATTAAATACCATTTGGAGGCATTTAATGTTCGAGCAAAAACGGCTGATTTTCGACAAAAGAGATAACACCCCCCCATTACGTCATGCTTCAGAAATGTGGAAAATGGTCCGTTTTCAAATGTTTTATTTTTGAACGTCAGTTCACATTTGTAGGTGGATCATCAGTGTTAGAGCTAAAATTAGCATGTTTAAAGTGATTTTCATGCTTCCAGGGGCCCAAAACACAAGATTTATGGAATGGTTAAAAGTGCATGAAAATGGCCAATTTACTCACTCTGAGTTCTCAAAAAGGGTTTCTTCACCCCGGGAAGTTAATTAAATACCATTTGGAGGCATTTAATGTTCGAGCAAAAACGGCTGATTTTCGACAAAAGAGATAACACCCCCCCATTACGTCATGCTTCAGAAATGTGGAAAATGGTCCGTTTTCAAATGTTTTATTTTTGAACGTCAGTTCACATTTGTAGGTGGATCATCAGTGTTAGAGCTAAAATTAGCATGTTTAAAGTGATTTTCATGCTTCCAGGGGCCCAAAACACAAGATTTATGGAATGGTTAAAAGTGCATGAAAATGGCCAATTTACTCACTCTGAGTTCTCAAAAAGGGTTTCTTCACCCCGGGAAGTTAATTAAATACCATTTGGAGGCATTTAATGTTCGAGCAAAAACGGCTGATTTTCGACAAAAGAGATAACACCCCCCCCATTACGTCATGCTTCAGAAATGTGGAAAATGGTCCGTTTTCAAATGTTTTATTTTTGAACGTCAGTTCACATTTGTAGGTGGATCATCAGTGTTAGAGCTAAAATTAGCATGTTTAAAGTGATTTTCATGCTTCAAGGGGCTCGGGAAGTTAATTAAATACCATTTGGAGGCATTTAATGTTCGAGCAAAAACGGCTGATTTTCGACAAAAGAGATAACACCCCCCCATTACGTCATGCTTCAGAAATGTTGAAAATGGTCCGTTTTCAAATGTTTTATTTTTGAACGTCAGTTCACATTTGTAGGTGGATCATCAGTGTTAGAGCTAAAATTAGCATGTTTAAAGTGATTTTCATGCTTCCAGGGGCTCGGGAAGTTAATTAAATACCATTTGGAGGCATTTAATGTTCGAGCAAAAACGACTGATTTTCGACAAAAGAGATAACACCCCCCCATTACGTCATGCTTCAGAAATGTGGAAAATGGTCCATTTTCAAATGTTTTATTTTTGAACGTCAGTTCACATTTGTAGGTGGATCATCAGTGTTAGAGCTAAAATTAGCATGTTTAAAGTGATTTTCATGCTTCCAGGGGCCCAAAACACAAGATTTATGGAATGGTTAAAAGTGCATGAAAATGGCCAATTTACTCACTCTGAGTTCTCAAAAAGGGTTTCTTCACCCCGGGAAGTTAATTAAATACCATTTGGAGGCATTTAATGTTCGAGCAAAAACGGCTGATTTTCGACAAAAGAGATAACACCCCCCCATTACGTCATGCTTCAGAAATGTGGAAAATGGTCCGTTTTCAAATGTTTTATTTTTGAACGTCAGTTCACATTTGTAGGTGGATCATCAGTGTTAGAGCTAAAATTAGCATGTTTAAAGTGATTTTCATGCTTCCAGGGGCCCAAAACACAAGATTTATGGAATGGTTAAAAGTGCATGAAAATGGCCAATTTACTCACTCTGAGTTCTCAAAAAGGGTTTCTTCACCCCGGGAAGTTAATTAAATACCATTTGGAGGCATTTAATGTTCGAGCAAAAACGGCTGATTTTCGACAAAAGAGATAACACCCCCCCATTACGTCATAATTCAGAAATGTGGAAAATGGTCCGTTTTCAAATGTTTTATTTTTGAACGTCAGTTCACATTTGTAGGTGGATCATCAGTGTTAGAGCTAAAATTAGCATGTTTAAAGTGATTGTCATGCTTCCAGGGGCTCGGGAAGTTAATTAAATACCATTTGGAGGCATTTAATGTTCGAGCAAAAACGGCTGATTTTCGACAAAAGAGATAACACCCCCCCATTACGTCATGCTTCAGAAATGTGGAAAATGGTCCGTTTTCAAATGTTTTATTTTTGAACGTCAGTTCACATTTGTAGGTGGATCATCAGTGTTAGAGCTAAAATTAGCATGTTTAAAGTGATTTTCATGCTTCCAGGGGCCCAAAACACAAGATTTATGGAATGGTTAAAAGTGCATGAAAATGGCCAATTTACTCACTCTGAGTTCTCAAAAAGGGTTTCTTCACCCCGGGAAGTTAATTAAATACCATTTGGAGGCATTTAATGTTCGAGCAAAAACGGCTGATTTTCGACAAAAGAGATAACACCCCCCCATTACGTCATGCTTCAGAAATGTGGAAAATGGTCCGTTTTCAAATGTTTTATTTTTGAACGTCAGTTCACATTTGTAGGTGGATCATCAGTGTTAGAGCTAAAATTAGCATGTTTAAAGTGATTTTCATGCTTCCAGGGGCTCGGGAAGTTAATTAAATACCATTTGGAGGCATTTAATGTTCGAGCAAAAACGGCTGATTTTCGACAAAAGAGATAACACCCCCCCATTACGTCATGCTTCAGAAATGTGGAAAATGGTCCGTTTTCAAATGTTTTATTTTTGAACGTCAGTTCACATTTGTAGGTGGATCATCAGTGTTAGAGCTAAAATTAGCATGTTTAAAGTGATTTTCATGCTTCCAGGGGCTCGGGAAGTTAATTAAATACCATTTGGAGGCATTTAATGTTCGAGCAAAAACGGCTGATTTTCGACAAAAGAGATAACACCCCCCCATTACGTCATGCTTCAGAAATGTGGAAAATGGTCCGTTTTCAAATGTTTTATTTTTGAACGTCAGTTCACATTTGTAGGTGGATCATCAGTGTTAGAGCTAAAATTAGCATGTTTAAAGTGATTTTCATGCTTCCAGGGGCCCAAAACACAAGATTTATGGAATGGTTAAAAGTGCATGAAAATGGCCAATTTACTCACTCTGAGTTCTCAAAAAGGGTTTCTTCACCCCGGGAAGTTAATTAAATACCATTTGGAGGCATTTAATGTTCGAGCAAAAACGGCTGATTTTCGACAAAAGAGATAACACCCCCCCATTACGTCATGCTTCAGAAATGTGGAAAATGGTCCGTTTTCAAATGTTTTATTTTTGAACGTCAGTTCACATTTGTAGGTGGATCATCAGTGTTAGAGCTAAAATTAGCATGTTTAAAGTGATTTTCATGCTTCCAGGGGCCCAAAACACAAGATTTATGGAATGGTTAAAAGTGCATGAAAATGGCCAATTTACTCACTCTGAGTTCTCAAAAAGGGTTTCTTCACCCCGGGAAGTTAATTAAATACCATTTGGAGGCATTTAATGTTCGAGCAAAAACGGCTGATTTTCGACAAAAGAGATAACACCCCCCCATTACGTCATAATTCAGAAATGTGGAAAATGGTCCGTTTTCAAATGTTTTATTTTTGAACGTCAGTTCACATTTGTAGGTGGATCATCAGTGTTAGAGCTAAAATTAGCATGTTTAAAGTGATTGTCATGCTTCCAGGGGCTCGGGAAGTTAATTAAATACCATTTGGAGGCATTTAATGTTCGAGCAAAAACGGCTGATTTTCGACAAAAGAGATAACACCCCCCCATTACGTCATGCTTCAGAAATGTGGAAAATGGTCCGTTTTCAAATGTTTTATTTTTGAACGTCAGTTCACATTTGTAGGTGGATCATCAGTGTTAGAGCTAAAATTAGCATGTTTAAAGTGATTTTCATGCTTCCAGGGGCCCAAAACACAAGATTTATGGAATGGTTAAAAGTGCATGAAAATGGCCAATTTACTCACTCTGAGTTCTCAAAAAGGGTTTCTTCACCCCGGGAAGTTAATTAAATACCATTTGGAGGCATTTAATGTTCGAGCAAAAACGGCTGATTTTCGACAAAAGAGATAACACCCCCCCATTACGTCATGCTTCAGAAATGTGGAAAATGGTCCGTTTTCAAATGTTTTATTTTTGAACGTCAGTTCACATTTGTAGGTGGATCATCAGTGTTAGAGCTAAAATTAGCATGTTTAAAGTGATTTTCATGCTTCCAGGGGCTCGGGAAGTTAATTAAATACCATTTGGAGGCATTTAATGTTCGAGCAAAAACGGCTGATTTTCGACAAAAGAGATAACACCCCCCCATTACGTCATGCTTCAGAAATGTGGAAAATGGTCCGTTTTCAAATGTTTTATTTTTGAACGTCAGTTCACATTTGTAGGTGGATCATCAGTGTTAGAGCTAAAATTAGCATGTTTAAAGTGATTTTCATGCTTCCAGGGGCTCGGGAAGTTAATTAAATACCATTTGGAGGCATTTAATGTTCGAGCAAAAACGGCTGATTTTCGACAAAAGAGATAACACCCCCCCATTACGTCATGCTTCAGAAATGTGGAAAATGGTCCGTTTTCAAATGTTTTATTTTTGAACGTCAGTTCACATTTGTAGGTGGATCATCAGTGTTAGAGCTAAAATTAGCATGTTTAAAGTGATTTTCATGCTTCCAGGGGCCCAAAACACAAGATTTATGGAATGGTTAAAAGTGCATGAAAATGGCCAATTTACTCACTCTGAGTTCTCAAAAAGGGTTTCTTCACCCCGGGAAGTTAATTAAATACCATTTGGAGGCATTTAATGTCCGAGCAAAAACGGCTGATTTTCGACAAAAGAGATAACACCCCCCCATTACGTCATGCTTCAGAAATGTGGAAAATGGTCCGTTTTCAAATGTTTTATTTTTGAACGTCAGTTCACATTTGTAGGTGGATCATCAGTGTTAGAGCTAAAATTAGCATGTTTAAAGTGATTTTCATGCTTCCAGGGGCTCGGGAAGTTAATTAAATACCATTTGGAGGCATTTAATGTTCGAGCAAAAACGGCTGATTTTCGACAAAAGAGATAACACCCCCACATTACGTCATGCTTCAGAAATGTGGAAAATGGTCCGTTTTCAAATGTTTTATTTTTGAACGTCAGTTCACATTTGTAGGTGGATCATCAGTGTTAGAGCTAAAATTAGCATGTTTAAAGTGATTTTCATGCTTCCAGGGGCCCAAAACACAAGATTTATGGAATGGTTAAAAGTGCATGAAAATGGCCAATTTACTCACTCTGAGTTCTCAAAAAGGGTTTCTTCACCCCGGGAAGTTAATTAAATACCATTTGGAGGCATTTAATGTTCGAGCAAAAACGGCTGATTTTCGACAAAAGAGATAACACCCCCCCCATTACGTCATGCTTCAGAAATTTGGAAAATGGTCCGTTTTCAAATGTTTTATTTTTGAACGTCAGTTCACATTTGTAGGTGGATCATCAGTGTTAGAGCTAAAATTAGCATGTTTAAAGTGATTTTCATGCTTCCAGGGGCCCAAAACACAAGATTTATGGAATGGTTAAAAGTGCATGAAAATGGCCAATTTACTCACTCTGAGTTCTCAAAAAGGGTTTCTTCACCCCGGGAAGTTGATTAAATACCATTTGGAGGCATTTAATGTTCGAGCAAAAACGGCTGATTTTCGACAAAAGAGATAACACCCCCCCATTACGTCATGCTTCAGAAATGTGGGAAAATGGTCCGTTTTCAAATGTTTTATTTTTGAACGTCAGTTCACATTTGTAGGTGGATCATCAGTGTTAGAGCTAAAATTAGCATGTTTAAAGTGATTTTCATGCTTCCAGGGGCTCGGGAAGTTAATTAAATACCATTTGGAGGCATTTAATGTTCGAGCAAAAACGGCTGATTTTCGACAAAAGAGATAACACCCCCCCATTACGTCATGCTTCAGAAATGTGGAAAATGGTCCGTTTTCAAATGTTTTATTTTTGAACGTCAGTTCACATTTGTAGGTGGATCATCAGTGTTAGAGCTAAAATTAGCATGTTTAAAGTGATTTTCATGCTTCCAGGGGCCCAAAACACAAGATTTATGGAATGGTTAAAAGTGCATGAAAATGGCCAATTTACTCACTCTGAGTTCTCAAAAAGGGTTTTCTTCACCCCGGGAAGTTAATTAAATACCATTTGGAGGCATTTAATGTTCGAGCAAAAACGGCTGATTTTCGACAAAAGAGATAACACCCCCCCATTACGTCATGCTTCAGAAATGTGGAAAATGGTCCGTTTTCAAATGTTTTATTTTTGAACGTCAGTTCACATTTGTAGGTGGATCATCAGTGGTTAGAGCTAAAATTAGCATGTTTAAAGTGATTTTCATGCTTCCAGAGGCTCGGGAAGTTAATTAAATACCATTTGGAGGCATTTAATGTTCGAGCAAAAACGGCTGATTTTCGACAAAAGAGATAACACCCCCCCATTACGTCATGCTTCAGAAATGTGGAAAATGGTCCGTTTTCAAATGTTTTATTTTTGAACGTCAGTTCACATTTGTAGGTGGATCATCAGTGTTAGAGCTAAAATTAGCATGTTTAAAGTGATTTTCATGCTTCCAGGGGCTCGGGAAGTTAATTAAATACCATTTGGAGGCATTTAATGTTCGAGCAAAAACGGCTGATTTTCGACAAAAGAGATAACACCCCCCCATTACGTCATGCTTCAGAAATGTGGAAAATGGTCCGTTTTCAAATGTTTTATTTTTGAACGTCAGTTCACATTTGTAGGTGGATCATCAGTGTTAGAGCTAAAATTAGCATGTTTAAAGTGATTTTCATGCTTCCAGGGGCTCGGGAAGTTAATTAAATACCATTTGGAGGCATTTAATGTTCGAGCAAAAACGGCTGATTTTCGACAAAAGAGATAACACCCCCCCATTACGTCATGCTTCAGAAATGTGGAAAATGGTCCGTTTTCAAATGTTTTATTTTTGAACGTCAGTTCACATTTGTAGGTGGATCATCAGTGTTAGAGCTAAAATTAGCATGTTTAAAGTGATTTTCATGCTTCCAGGGGCTCGGGAAGTTAATTAAATACCATTTGGAGGCATTTAATGTTCGAGCAAAAACGGCTGATTTTCGACAAAAGAGATAACACCCCCCATTACGTCATGCTTCAGAAATGTGGAAAATGGTCCGTTTTCAAATGTTTTATTTTTGAACGTCAGTTCACATTTGTAGGTGGATCATCAGTGTTAGAGCTAAAATTAGCATGTTTAAAGTGATTTTCATGCTTCCAGGGGCCCAAAACACAAGATTTATGGAATGGTTAAAAGTGCATGAAAATGGCCAATTTACTCACTCTGAGTTCTCAAAAAGGGTTTCTTCACCCCGGGAAGTTAATTAAATACCATTTGGAGGCATTTAATGTTCGAGCAAAAACGGCTGATTTTCGACAAAAGAGATAACACCCCCCCATTACGTCATGCTTCAGAAATGTGGAAAATGGTCCGTTTTCAAATGTTTTATTTTTGAACGTCAGTTCACATTTGTAGGTGGATCATCAGTGTTAGAGCTAAAATTAGCATGTTTAAAGTGATTTTCATGCTTCCAGGGGCTCGGGAAGTTAATTATATACCATTTGGAGGCATTTAATGTTCGAGCAAAAACGGCTGATTTTCGACAAAAGAGATAACACCCCCCCATTACGTCATGCTTCAGAAATGTGGAAAATGGTCCGTTTTCAAATGTTTTATTTTTGAACGTCAGTTCACATTTGTAGGTGGATCATCAGTGTTAGAGCTAAAATTAGCATGTTTAAAGTGATTTTCATGCTTCCAGGGGCCCAAAACACAAGATTTATGGAATGGTTAAAAGTGCATGAAAATGGCCAATTTACTCACTCTGAGTTCTCAAAAAGGGTTTCTTCACCCCGGGAAGTTAATTAAATACCATTTGGAGGCATTTAATGTTCGAGCAAAAACGGCTGATTTTCGACAAAAGAGATAACACCCCCCCCATTACGTCATGCTTCAGAAATGTGGAAATGGTCCGTTTTCAAATGTTTTATTTTTGAACGTCAGTTCACATTTGTAGGTGGATCATCAGTGTTAGAGCTAAAATTAGCATGTTTAAAGTGATTTTCATGCTTCCAGGGGGCTCGGGGAAGTTAATTAAATACCATTTGGAGGCATTTATGTTCGAGCAAAAACGGCTGATTTTCGACAAAAGAGATAACACCCCCCCATTACGTCATGCTTCAGAAATGTGGAAAATGGTCCGTTTTCAAATGTTTTATTTTTGAACGTCAGTTCACATTTGTAGGTGGATCATCAGTGTTAGAGCTAAAATTAGCATGTTTAAAGTGATTTTCATGCTTCCAGGGGCTCGGGAAGTTAATTAAATACCATTTGGAGGCATTTAATGTTCGAGCAAAAACGGCTGATTTTCGACAAAAGAGATAACACCCCCCCATTACGTCATGCTTCAGAAATGTGGAAAATGGTCCGTTTTCAAATGTTTTATTTTTGAACGTCAGTTCACATTTGTAGGTGGATCATCAGTGTTAGAGCTAAAATTAGCATGTTTAAAGTGATTTTCATGCTTCCAGGGGCTCGGGAAGTTAATTAAATACCATTTGGAGGCATTTAATGTTCGAGCAAAAACGGCTGATTTTCGACAAAAGAGATAACACCCCCCCATTACGTCATGCTTCAGAAATGTGGAAAATGGTTCCGTTTTCAAATGTTTTATTTTTGAACGTCAGTTCACATTTGTAGGTGGATCATCAGTGTTAGAGCTAAAATTAGCATGTTTAAAGTGATTTTCATGCTTCCAGGGGCTCGGGAAGTTAATTAAATACCATTTGGAGGCATTTAATGTTCGAGCAAAAACGGCTGATTTTCGACAAAAGAGATAACACCCCCCATTACGTCATGCTTCAGAAATGTGGAAAATGGTCCGTTTTCAAATGTTTTATTTTTGAAACGTCAGTTCACATTTGTAGGTGGATCATCAGTGTTAGAGCTAAAATTAGCATGTTTAAAGTGATTTTCATGCTTCCAGGGGCCCAAAACACAAGATTTATGGAATGGTTAAAAGTGCATGAAAATGGCCCAATTTACTCACTCTGAGTTCTCAAAAAGGGTTTCTTCACCCCGGGGAAGTTAATTAAATACCATTTGGAGGCCATTTAATGTTCGAGCAAAAACGGCTGATTTTTCGACAAAAGAGATAACACCCCCCCCATTACGTCATGCTTCAGAAATGTGGAAAATGGTCCGTTTTCAAATGTTTTATTTTTGAACGTCAGTTCACATTTGTAGGTGGATCATCAGTGTTAGAGCTAAAATTAGCATGTTTAAAGTGATTTTCATGCTTCCAGGGGGCTCGGGAAGTTAATTAAATACCATTTGGAGGCATTTAATGTTCGAGCAAAACGGCTGATTTTCGACAAAAGAGATAACACCCCCCCAATACGTCATGCTTCAGAAATGTGGAAAATGGTCCCGTTTTCAAATGTTTTATTTTTGAACGTCAGTTCACATTTGTAGGTGGATCATCAGTGTTAGAGCTAAAATTAGCATGTTTAAAGTGATTTTCATGCTTCCAGGGGCTCGGGAAGTTAATTAAATACCATTTTGGAGGCATTTAATGTTCGAGCAAAAACGGCTGATTTTCGACAAAAGAGATAACACCCCCCCATTACGTCATGCTTCAGAAATGTGGAAAATGGTCCGTTTTCAAATGTTTTATTTTTGAACGTCAGTTCACATTTGTAGGTGGATCATCAGTGTTAGAGCTAAAATTAGCATGTTTAAAGTGATTTTCATGCTTCCAGGGCCCAAAACACAAGATTTATGGAATGGTTAAAAGTGCATGAAAATGGCCAATTTACTCACTCTGAGTTCTCAAAAAGGGTTTCTTCACCCCGGGAAGTTAATTAAATACCATTTGGAGGCATTTAATGTTCGAGCAAAAACGGCTGATTTTCGACAAAAGAGATAACACCCCCCCATTACGTCATGCTTCAGAAATGTGGAAAATGGTCCGTTTTCAAATGTTTTATTTTTGAACGTCAGTTCACATTTGTAGGTGGATCATCAGTGTTAGAGCTAAAATTAGCATGTTTAAAGTGATTTTCATGCTTCCAGGGGCTCGGGAAGTTAATTAAATACCATTTGGAGGCATTTAATGTTCGAGCAAAAACGGCTGATTTTCGACAAAAGAGATAACACCCCCCCATTACGTCATGCTTCAGAAATGTGGAAAATGGTCCGTTTTCAAATGTTTTATTTTTGAACGTCAGTTCACATTTGTAGGTGGATCATCAGTGGTTAGAGCTAAAATTAGCATGTTTAAAGTGATTTTCATGCTTCCAGGGGCTCGGGAAGTTAATTAAATACCATTTGGAGGCATTTAATGTTCGAGCAAAAACGGCTGATTTTCGACAAAAGAGATAACACCCCCCCATTACGTCATGCTTCAGAAATGTGGAAAAATGGTCCGTTTTCAAATGTTTTATTTTGAACGTCAGTTCACATTTGTAGGTGGATCATCAGTGTTAGAGCTAAAATTAGCATGTTTAAAGTGATTTTCATGCTTCCAGGGGCTCGGGAAGTTAATTAAATACCATTTGGAGGCATTTAATGTTCGAGCAAAAACGGCTGATTTTCGACAAAAGAGATAACACCCCCCCATTACGTCATGCTTCAGAAATGTGGAAAATGGTCCGTTTTCAAATGTTTTATTTTTTGAACGTCAGTTCACATTTGTAGGTGGATCATCAGTGTTAGAGCTAAAATTAGCATGTTTAAAGTGAATTTTCATGCTTCCAGGGGCTCGGGAAGTTAATTAAATACCATTTGGAGGCATTTAATGTTCGAGCAAAAACGGCTGATTTTCGACAAAAGAGATAACACCCCCCCATTACTTCATGCTTCAGAAATGTGGAAAATGGTCCGTTTTCAAATGTTTTATTTTTGAACGTCAGTTCACATTTGTAGGTGGATCATCAGTGTTAGAGCTAAAATTAGCATGTTTAAAGTGATTTTCATGCTTCCAGGGGCCCAAAACACAAGATTTATGGAATGGTTAAAAAGTGCATGAAAATGGCCAATTTACTCACTCTGAGTTCTCAAAAAGGGTTTCTTCACCCCGGGAAGTTAATTAAATACCATTTGGAGGCATTTAATGTTCGAGCAAAAACGGCTGATTTTCGACAAAAGAGATAACACCCCCCATTACGTCATGCTTCAGAAATGTGGAAAATGGTCCGTTTTCAAATGTTTTATTTTTGAACGTCAGTTCACATTTGTAGGTGGATCATCAGTGTTAGAGCTAAAATTAGCATGTTTAAAGTGATTTTCATGCTTCCAGGGGCTCGGGAAGTTAATTAAATACCATTTGGAGGCATTTAATGTTCGAGCAAAAACGGCTGATTTTCGACAAAAGAGATAACACCCCCCCATTACGTCATGCTTCAGAAATGTGGAAAATGGTCCGTTTTCAAATTGTTTTATTTTTGAACGTCAGTTCACATTTGTAGGTGGATCATCAGTGTTAGAGCTAAAATTAGCATGTTTAAAGTGATTTTCATGCTTCCAGGGGCCCAAAACACAAGATTTATGGAATGGTTAAAAGTGCATGAAAATGGCCAATTTACTCACTCTGAGTTCTCAAAAAGGGTTTCTTCACCCCGGGAAGTTAATTAAATACCATTTGGAGGCATTTAATGTTCGAGCAAAAACGGCTGATTTTCGACAAAAGAGATAACACCCCCCCCATTACGTCATGCTTCAGAAATGTGGAAAATGGTCCCGTTTTCAAATGTTTTATTTTTGAACGTCAGTTCACATTTGTAGGTGGATCATCAGTGTTAGAGCTAAAATTAGCATGTTTAAAGTGATTTTCATGCTTCCAGGGGCTCGGGAAGTTAATTAAATACCATTTGGAGGCATTTAATGTTCGAGCAAAAACGGCTGATTTTCGACAAAAGAGATAACACCCCCCCATTACGTCATGCTTCAGAAATGTGGAAAATGGTCCGTTTTCAAATGTTTTATTTTTGAACGTCAGTTCACATTTGTAGGTGGATCATCAGTGTTAGAGCTAAAATTAGCATGTTTAAAGTGATTTTCATGCTTCCCAGGGGCTCGGGAAGTTAATTAAATACCATTTGGAGGCATTTAATGTTCGAGCAAAAACGGCTGATTTTCGACAAAAGAGATAACACCCCCCCATTACGTCATGCTTCAGAAATGTGGAAAATGGTCCGTTTTTCAAATTGTTTTATTTTTGAACGTCAGTTCACATTTGTAGGTGGATCATCAGTGTTAGAGCTAAATTAGCATGTTTAAAGTGATTTTCATGCTTCCAGGGGCTCGGGAAGTTAATTAAATACCATTTGGAGGCATTTAATGTTCGAGCAAAAACGGCTGATTTTCGACAAAAGAGATAACACCCCCCCATTACGTCATGCTTCAGAAATGTGGAAAATGGTCCGTTTTCAAATGTTTTATTTTTGAACGTCAGTTCACATTTGTAGGTGGATCATCAGTGTTAGAGCTAAAATTAGCATGTTTAAAGTGATTTTCATGCTTCCAGGGGCTCGGGAAGTTAATTAAATACCATTTGGAGGCATTTAATGTTCGAGCAAAAACGGCTGATTTTCGACAAAAGAGATAACACCCCCATTACGTCATGCTTCAGAAATGTGGAAAATGGTCCGTTTTCAAATGTTTTATTTTTGAACGTCAGTCACATTTGTAGTGGATCATCAGTGTTAGAGCTAAAATTAGCATGTTAAAGTGATTTTCATGCTTCCAGGGGCCCAAAACACAAGATTTATGGAATGGTTAAAAGTGCATGAAAATGGCCAATTTACTCACTCTGAGTCTCAAAAAGGGTTTCTTCACCCCGGGAAGTTAATTAAATACCATTTGGAGGCATTTAATGTTCGAGCAAAAACGGCTGATTTTCGACAAAAGAGATAACACCCCCCCATTACGTCATGCTTCAGAAATGTGGAAAATGGTCCGTTTTCAAATGTTTTATTTTTGAACGTCAGTTCACATTTGTAGGTGGATCATCAGTGTTAGAGCTAAAATTAGCATGTTTAAAGTGATTTTCATGCTTCCAGGGGCCCAAAACACAAGATTTATGGAATGGTTAAAAGTGCATGAAAATGGCCAATTTACTCACTCTGAGTTCTCAAAAAGGGTTTCTTCACCCCGGGAAGTTAATTAAATACCATTTGGAGGCATTTAATGTTCGAGCAAAAACGGCTGATTTTCGACAAAAGAGATAACACCCCCCCATTACGTCATGCTTCAGAAATGTGGAAAATGGTCCGTTTTCAAATGTTTTATTTTTTGAACGTCAGTTCACATTTGTAGGTGGATCATCAGTGTTAGAGCTAAAAATTAGCATGTTTAAAGTGATTTTCATGCTTCCAGGGGCTCGGGAAGTTAATTAAATACCATTTGGAGGCATTTAATGTTCGAGCAAAAACGGCTGATTTTCGACAAAAGAGATAACACCCCCCCATTACGTCATGCTTCAGAAATGTGGAAAATGGTCCGTTTTCAAATGTTTTATTTTTGAACGTCAGTTCACATTTGTAGGTGGATCATCAGTGTTAGAGCTAAAATTAGCATGTTTAAAGTGATTTTCATGCTTCCAGGGGCTCGGGAAGTTAATTAAATACCATTTGGAGCATTTAATGTTCGAGCAAAAACGGCTGATTTTCGACAAAAGAGATAACACCCCCCCATTACGTCATGCTTCAGAAATGTGGAAAATGGTCCAGTTTTCAAATGTTTTATTTTTGAACGTCAGTTCACATTTGTAGGTGGATCATCAGTGTTAGAGCTAAAATTAGCATGTTTAAAGTGATTTTCATGCTTCCAGGGGCCCAAAACACAAGATTTATGGAATGGTTAAAAGTGCATGAAAATGGCCAATTTACTCACTCTGAGTTCTCAAAAAGTGTTTCTTCACCCCGGGAAGTTAATTAAATACCATTTGGAGGCATTTAATGTTCGAGCAAAAACGGCTGATTTTCGACAAAAGAGATAACACCCCCCCATTACGTCATGCTTCAGAAATGTGGAAAATGGTCCGTTTTCAAATGTTTTATTTTTGAACGTCAGTTCACATTTGTAGGTGGATCATCAGTGTTAGAGCTAAAATTAGCATGTTTAAAGTGATTTTCATGCTTCCAGGGGCTCGGAAGTTAATTAAATACCATTTGGAGGCATTTAATGTTCGAGCAAAAACGGCTGATTTTCGACAAAAGAGATAACACCCCCCCCATTAC